>NC_083588.1:47427958-47450458 GCF_027579695.1 Neoarius graeffei | reverse complement strand
TGGGCAAACTCCAAATGTGTTTTCTTAAGCAATTACTTTTTTTTTTCTGGCCACTCTTCCATAAAGCCCTGCACTGTGGAGTGTATGGCTTAAAGTGGTCCTATGGACAGATACTCCTATCTCCACTGTGGATCTTTGCAGCTCCTTCAGTGTTATCTCTGGTGTCTTTGTTACATCTCTGATTAATAACCTCCTTGCCTGGTCTATGAATTTTGGTGGGCGGCCTTCCCTTGTCAGGTTTGTAGTGGTGCCATATTCTTTCCTCGTCTCGTCTCCTTCCGCTTTATCTGGGACCAGGTCGCAGAGGCAGCAGTCTAAGCATGGAAGCCCAAACTTCCCTTTCCCCAGACACCTCGGGAAGAACACCGAGGCGTTCCCAGGCCAGCCGAGAGACATAGTCCCTCCAGCGTGTCCTGGGTCTTCCCCGGGTCCTCCTCCCGGGGGGACATGCCTGGAACACCTCCCCAGGGAGGCGTCCAGGAGGCATCTGAAAAAGATGCCCGAGCCACCTCAGCTGATTCCTCTCGATGTGGAGGAGCAGCGGCTCTACTCCTAGCTCCTCCCGAATGACTGTGCTTCTCACCCTATCTCTAAGGGAGCGCCCAGCCACCCTGCGAAGGAAACTCATTTCGGCCGCTTGTATCCACGATCTTGTTCTTTCGGTCATTACCCAAAGCTCATGACCATAGGTGAGAGTCGGAACGTAGATCGACCGGTAAATTGAGAGTTTCGCCTTTTGGCTCAGCTCCTTCACCACGACGGACCGGTAAAGCGACCGCATCACTGCGGAGACTGCACCAATTCACCTGTCGATCTCACGCTCCATCCTTCCCTCACTCGTAAACAAGATCCCGAGACACTTAAACTCCTCCACTTGAGGCAGGACTTCTCCACCAACCTGGAGAGGGCAAGCAACACTTTTCCGGTCGAGAACCCTGGCCTCGGACTTGGAGGTGCTGATTCTCATCCCAGCCGCTTCACACTCGACTGCAAACCACCCCAGTGCATGCTGAAGGTCCTGGTTTGAAGAAGCCAACAGGACAACATCATCCACCAAAAGCAGAGATGAAATCCTGTGGTTCCCAAACAGGATTCCTTCCGGCCCCTGGCTGCGCCTAGAAATTCTGTCCATAAAAAATTATGAACAGAACCGATGACAAAGGGCAGCCCTGCCGGAGTCCAACATGCACTGGGAACAGGTCTGACTTACTGCCGGCAATGCGAACCAGACTCCTGCTCCGTTCGTACAGGGACCGGACAGCCCTTAGAAAAGAGCCCCGAACCCCATACTCCCGAAGCACCCCCCACAGAATACCATGGGGGACATGGTCGAATGCCTTCTCCAGATCCACAAAGCACATGTGGACTGGTTGGGCAAACTCCCATGAACCCTCGAGCACCCTATGAAGGGTATAGAGCTGGTCCAGTGTTCCGCGACCAGGACGAAAACCGCATTGTTCCTCCTGGATCCGAGGTTCAACTATTGGTCGAATTCTCTTCTCCAGTACCCTGGAGTAAACCTTCCCCGGGAGGCTGAGAAGTGTGATACCTCTATAATTGGAGCACACTCTCCGGTCTCCTTTCTTAAAAAGAGGGACCACCACCCCAGTCTGCCACTCCAGAGGCACTGTCCCCGACCGCCACGCGATGTTGCAGAGGTGTGTCAACCAAGACAGCCCCACAACATCCAGAGACTTGAGATACTCAGGGCGGATCTCATCCACCCCTGGTGCCTTGCCACTGAGGAGCTTGCAAACCACCTCAGTGACTTCAGCTTGGGTAATGGACGAGTCCACCTCTGAGTCATCACCCTCAGTCTCCTCAATGGAAGACATGACGGTGGGATTGAGGAGATCCTCAAAGTGTTCCTTCCACCGCCCGACAATGTCCCCAGTCGAGGTCAACAGCTCCCCACCCGCACTGTAAACAGTGTTGGCAGAGTACTGCTTTCCCCTCCTGAGGCGCCGGATGGTTTGCCAGAATTTCTTCGAGGCCGACCGATAGTCCTTCTCCATGGCCTCCCCGAACTCCTCCCAGTTCCGAGTTTTTGCCTCCGCAACTGCCCGAGCTGCAGCATGCCTGGCCTGCTGATACCCATCAGCTGCCTCAGGAGTCCCGGAGGTCAACATGGCCCAATAGGACTCCTTCAGCTTGACGGCATCCCTTACTTCTGGTGTCCACCACCGGGTTCGGGGATTGCTGCCATGACAGGCACCGGAGACCTTGCGGCCACAGCTCCGAACAGCTGCGTCCACAATGGAGGTAGAGAACATGGTCCACTCACTCGATGTCCCCTGCCTCCCTCGGAAGCTGGGAAAAGCTCTCCCGGAGGTGGGTGTTAAGACCTTCCCAACAGAGTGCTCGGCCAGACGTTCCCAGTAGACCCTCGCCATACGTTTGGGCCTGCTAGGTCTGTCCAGCTTCCTCCTCTGCCAGCGGCTCCAACTCACCACCAGGTGGTGATCAGTTGATAGCTCAGCCCCTCTCGTCACCCGGGTGTCCAAGACATAGGGCCGGAGATTGGATGAAACGACTACAAAGTCTATCATCGACCTCTGGCCTAAGGTGTCCTGGTGCCACGTGCACTTTGGACACCCCTATGCTCGAACATGGTGTTCGTTATGGAGAAACCGTGACTAGCACAGAAGTCCAATAACAAAACACCACTTGGGTTCAGATCGGGGAGGCCGTTCCTCCCAACCACGCCCCTCCAGGTGTCACTGTCATCGCCCACGTGAGCATTGAAGTCTCCCAGTAGCACAATGGAGTCCCCAGTCTGAGCACCCCTCAGTACCTCTCCCAGGGACTCCAAGAAGGCTGGATACTCTATACTGCTATTTGGGCCATAGGCACAAACAACAGCAAGAGCCCTCTCCCAAATCCGAAGGCGCAGAGAGGCGACCCTCTCGTTCACTGGGGTAAACTCCAACACATGGCGGCTGAGCTGGGGAGCTATAAGCAAGCCCACACCAGCCTGCTGCCACTCACCATGGGCAACTCCAGAGAAGTGGAGAGTCCAGCCCCTCTCGAGGAGCTGGGTTCCAGAGCCCAAGCTGTGCGTGGAGGTGAGCCCGACTATCTCTAGCCAGTACCTCTCAACCTCCCGCACAAGCTCAGGCTCTTTCCCCCCCATCGAAGTGACATTCCATGTCCCAACAGCTAGCCGCTGTGTCCGGGGATCAAGTCGTTGAGGCCCCTGCCTTCGACTGCCACCCAATCCACACTGCACCAGTCCCCTACTGCTACCTCTGTGGGTGGTGAACCCACAGGAGGTCGGGCCCACGTCACCTCTTCGGGCTAAGCCCGGCCGGGCCCCATGGGCAAAGGCCCGGCCACCAAGTGCTTGCATACGAGCCCCAGGCCTGGCTCCAGGGTGGGGCCCCAGCTGCGCCATACCGGGCGATGTCACGGTTCTATAATGGATCTAATGGTGCTCCTTGGGATATTTTTATAACCCAACCCTGATTTATACTTCTTCACAACTTTTGTCTCTGACCTGTTTGGAGTGCTGCTTGGTTTTCATGTTGCTTACTTTGTAGTGTTGCAGAGTCAGGGTCCTTCCAGAACAGGTTGATTTCTACAGACATCATGTGACTGATCATGTGACACTTTGCACACAGGTGGATCTTAATCAACTAATTATGTGACTTATGAAGTGAATTGGTTGGACCAGCTCTTATTTAGGGGTTTCATACAAAAGGGGGGGTGAATACCTATGCACACTCCAGATTTGTGTTTTTTCATCTTATTGTTTGTGTCACAATAAAACAACAATTTGCACCTTTTAAAGTGATAGGCATGTTGTCAATAAAATGGTGCTAAGCCTCCAAAAATCCATTTTAATTCCAGCTTGTAAGGCAACAAAACAGGACAAACACCAAGGGGGATGAATACTTTTGCAAGATACTGTGTATATCCTATCTATCAGATCGATAGATAGATAAACAGGTACAAAAGCACAGACCCTTACACACTGCTATACCACAACACAGACTATCTCTCTTTTATACGTCCATGACACACTACAGTCGGCTTCCCCATGCTTCATTCACTCTTTCTGTAGAAATTTGTAACATTTTTCTTATAGATGCAGTACATCAGCACAAGTCTTTCCTGTACTGATTTAGAATTTCTTTTCGATTCAGTAAATTGGAACAAGAAAGTCCTTCACCTTTTCTTTTTCCTGTTTTTCCATGTGCCTTTTACCTGAACACACACACACACACTTGCTGTCTGTGGTGGGTCTGAGAGGTGTAATTGGCAATGCTGCTGTCGGGTTTTGTATCGAGACAAGCTTTAATCTTTAGTTTAGCTGAAAATGCAAAGTGAAGGAGAGAGTGGGAGTGAGGGAAAGAGAGAGAGAGAGAGATCTGTTACACAAATTCCCCTAAACAACCTGAATAAAATGATCACCTTTTAATGTTTTATATATTAGTATATGTTGCGGTGCTTGTGATGAGCTGCTGCTCTGTTTATTTCCAGCAGCAGTTGAAAGCCACTGATGGACTGATGTGACCATCATGGTGACTGATTTAAACAGTACTAAAAGAAATAAACTATGCTTCATGTTTTTATAACTTTTGCTGCATTTAACAGACTAAAGGGTTCACTTGATACTTCATGCGTTCAGTTACTTGTTTTGCCGTGGTCCTGAAAGCGAAAGGTTTTCCCCCTCCTGTGATTGATGAAGGACAAAGTGAAGAGAAAAGCAGACCAACAGCCAAGTCACAGTCCAGTGATTCTGAGCTGTTTTTTTTTTTTTTTAAAGTCTGGGCTCTTTGTAACGAGGCAGTGCCGGAGATTTTCTTTTGCTGGTGCTATGGGGTTACTTGTCTTGAGGGTGCTCTGATGTGTAAGGTTTCACAATAATGTCCTGGTCACCACAGTTTCCTTACCTCCACTAAGGAAGTTAAGATGTCAGTTTGTCTGCCTGTAAAGAGAAACTACCAACCTGATTTTCATGAAACTTGGTGGCAAGGTGTAGTATGGGCTAAGGAAGAACCCATTGTGTTTTGAAGTGAATCCACCTCACAGGGTGGCTTGAAGAATTTTCACCTTCACTAATGTTACACCATTTGGCCTTGGTGGAGGTCTGCGCTCTTTGGATTCACCTCTAATTCCTATTGCAATACCACTGAAATACACACACTCGTAGCCTATGCCTTCTGTTTTGGGACCTTAAGGTTGCGGGTTCAATTCTTTGGATCAGCAGGAATGGCTGAAGTGCCCTTGAGCAAGGCACCTAAGCCCCAGCTGTTCCCCAGGCTGCTCTGTTGTACGTCACTCTGGATAAGAGCATCTGCTAAATGCCATTAATGTAATGTGACGTTTATAGTGCCATTCTGTGTTAAACGCAAGGTGAGATACTCAGCTCACAGGGGATAGATAGATAGATAGATAGATAGATAGATAGATAGATAGATAGATAGATAGATAGATAGATAGATAGATAGATAGATAGATAGATAGATAGATAACTTTCTTTATTGGTCCCTTTGGGAGGTTTCCCTCAGGGAAATTAAAATTCCAGCAGCATAATTACAGAATAAACAGAGAATAGAAAATAGAGAAAACTTCCAAATTAACGTATACAAATATAGAAAATATGAAAAAAAAACCTAACAGGAGAGGTATTACACTTTATATTGCACATAGTCCAGTATTGCTTTTTGTCAGGCTAGGCTACTACTCCTTCCCATCCTCTGTCCTCCTGTTACCCCTCCTCCCCATAGAGAGAAGTTGTACATTGTGATGGCATGAGGGACAAAGGAGTTTTTAAGTCTGTTAGTCCTGCACTTCGGAAGGAGCATTCTGTCACTGAACAGACTCCTCTGGTTGCTGATGACTGTGTGCAGAGGGTGACTAGCATCATCCATGATGTTCAGTAGTTTGTCCATAGTCCTCTTCTCTGCCACAGTCACCATAGAGTCCAGCTTCATGCCAACCACAGAGCTGGCCTGCCTGATCAGTTTGTCCAGCCTGGATGTGTCCTTCTTGGATGTGCTGCCCCCCCTCCCCCCAGCACACCACGGTGTAAAACAGGACACTGGCAACCACAGACAGTGAGAACATCCACAGGAGTTTCCTGCAGATGTTAAAGGACCGCAGCCTCCTAAGGAAGTACAGCCTGCTCTGTACCTTCCTGTACAGGTGGTTGGTGTTGCAAGTCCAGTCCAGCTTGCTGTCCAGCCACAGCCCAAGGTACCTGTAGGAATCCACAGCCTCAACCTCAACTCCCTTGATCAGAACTGGTCGTGATCTTGGTCTGGACCTCCCAAAGTCAATGACCAGCTCCTTGGTCTTCGAGGTGTTGAGCTGCAAATGATTCCTATTGCACCAAACGGCAAAGTCCCTCACCAGGCTCCTATACTCCTCTCTGTCGTCCCTGATACACCCCACTATGGCTGTCATCGGTGAACTTCTGAATGTGACACATCTCCGAGTTGTAGCAGAAGTCTGCGTTGTACAGGGTGAAGATGAGAGGAGCCAGCACTGTGCCCTGGGGTGCTCCAGTGCTGCTAATCACAGTGTCAGATGTGATGTCCTTCAGCCTGATGTACTGCGGCCTGTCGGTAAGGTAGCTGGAGATCCAGGTGACCAGGCAAGGGTCCACTCGCATCCTGTTCAGTTTGTCCTGAAGCATAAGGGGCTGGATGGTATTGAAAGCACTCGAGAATTCCAAAAAGAGGATCCTCACTGTGCCATTTCCCTTATCCAGATGCAAGTGGGCTCGGTGTAGCAGGTAAAGGATAGCATCTTCCACACCAACACCTGCCTGGTACGCAAACTGCAGACAGTCCTGTTGCAACTGGGGTCTGAAGAGGCTGAGGAAGAGCCGCTCCAATGTCTTCATCAGATGTGAAGTGAGTGCCACCGGTCGGAAGTCGTTCAGCTCTCTGGGCCGGTTCTTAGGAACTGGAACGATGCATGATGTCTTCCAGAGGGTGGGCACTCTCCCCAGCTTCAGGCTGAGGTTGAAGATAAGTTGGAGTGGTTCACCCAGTTCAGCAGCGCAGGTCTTCAGTAGTCGAGGACACACCTTATCTGGGCCTGCTGCTTTCCTGGGGTGAAGCTTCCTCAGTTGATCTCTGACTTGGTCTGCAGTGATGCATGGAGGAGTCTGTGTTGAGGTAGGGGAGGAGGAGGAGGGGGCTGCTGCAATGGCTGGGGGGAGGTGTATTGAGGGAAGAAGGAGAGATGGCTGCAGTGAGGAGGAGGGTGGGGGGGTCGTGGACTGGTTGAACCGGTTGAAAAAGTCATTCAGCTCTTTCGCCCTTTCCACTGTCCCCCCCCCCCCCCCCCCATGATTCTGGTCTTTGTATTGTGGCCTGCGATGGTTTTCACACCTTTCCAGACCTCCCTCATGCTGTTCTCCTTCAGCTTCTGCTCCACCTTTCTCCTGTAGCTGTCCTTAGCTTCCCTCATGCAGCATTTCACCTCCTGCCGTGCTGTTTTCATCGCCTCCCTGCTCCTGAAGGCGGCCTTCTTCCTGTTGAGGACAGCTTTGACTTCCTGTGTTACCCATGGCTTGTTATTAGGGTAACACCGTACAGTCTTAGTGGGGGAGACCACATCTGCACAGGAGTTGAGGTAACCCATCAGACAGTGTGTCAGCCCCTCTGTTCTCACAGTGTGGGCTAAGCAGCACATCCCAGTCCGTGGTGTCATAACAGTCTCTGAGGGCATCTTCCATTTCAGGGGACCACCTCCTGATGGAGCTAGTTGTTGCAGGCTGCCTTTGGACCAGAGGGGTGTACTTCGGCTGTAGACGAACCAGATTATGGTCAGACTTCCCTAGTGGGGGGAGAGGTGTGACTGCATGCATCCCTCACATTAGCATACAGCAAGTCAATTGTCCTGTTGTTCCTTGTTGGACAGTCCACAACCTGGTAAAAAGCAGCCAAAGTAGAATCCAAAGTAGCGTGATTTAAAGTCCCCAGAAATGATGATAAATGCCTCAGGGTGCTGTGTCTGCAGCCTTGCTGTGACAGAGTGAATCTTCTCACATGCAGTGGCTGCGGCTGCCCTCAGAGGGATGTAAACACAGATGGTGATCACATGACTGAACTCCCTCGGCAGATAATATGGCTGCAGGCTAACGGCTAACAGCTCCAAGTCCGGGCAACATAAATCTGTCTTTACAGAGATATGTCCTGGGTTACACCAGCGGTTGTTCACATAGATGATGAGTCCCCCACCTTTGCTTTTCCTGCATGCTTTAGTGTCTCTGTCGGCTCTCACAACAGTGAATCCCCACAGGTCCATGTTAGCATCCGGTACAAGGTAGGTTAGGCATATTTCCGTAAAGATAAACAAGCTGCTCTCCCGGTAAATCTGCTGGTTGTTCAGTGTGGATAGCTCGTCGACCTTGTTTGGCAGTGAGTTCACATCCCCCATAATAAGAGGGAATGGATGGTTTGCAGTGCCACCGGTTGTCCGCTAGCCTAGCCTTTAGCTTAGCCCCAGCTTTGCAGCCCCTGGGTCTCCTCCTCAATTCCACCAGGATGGGATGTCGTATCCCGGCTCGTCCCATTGTTTTCAGGGCCAGCAACTCCTCTCTTGAATAAGCGAGAAAACTGGCTCCTGGTTGCATGTTAAAATTAAAAATATCCATGGGATATGAAGAAAAACCCACTGTCTTCATAAAACAAAAAGTAAAAAAAAAAAGTTTCAAAAGCTAAAAACTACAGAGCTACTGGAGAGGCAGCCGTCTCCCACGGCGCCAACTGATCAACTATATAGATCAATTGCATAGATGCAAGGTTCACGAGCCAGCCTATATGAACGCACATTTGAAATATAAAATTTCACCCAGTGCTTGTACACAAGCAGTAAAGTAAACACCACACAGAGGTTTGTGCACCTTTCATCCTCAGATTCTCAGATCACAAACTCATGCTGCCAGTTTACCAACCCTAATGAATCAACACTATTCCACTCCTCAGAGCTAATGCTGTATGAATGAGTATTGTATAGAGAGAACTATAAGGATTCAGAATTTGTGCCTCAATTGCCAAAGGGTTTAAATTTATTATTGGCAATGGAGGAACAAAAAAAAACATGGACTTATTAGATATCGTCATAACAAAACAATGCGACTGATTTGAGTCTCCACGCATGGACATTTTATGAAGTAAAAAACAATCCGTTATGAGATCACTAATGTTTTGCTAATGCTAAGTTACAAATGAAATGCGCTCTGGCTAACAGGATGTGAAAGTAAGGTCAAAAGTTCACTACATGCATCACCTGTTGGCTTGGTTTTGACAATAATCTTTGTTTTGTTGATGTATTTATTTTTTCAATATACGCATTAAAATTCTTGCATTAAAAATTCTAAATAAACCACAGCAATTTCTTAGGGGTGCTAAGGAGCTGTCCTAGGGGTAGTTGCAGCACCCCTAAGCCCCACCCTGGTACCGCCCATGCTTTTGAATAAAATCTCTTGCCAGGTCTTTAAATCCAGTTAAGGGAGGCGTGTGTCAGTCCAAGTGAAAGTGTGGTCTCTGTGCCTGTCAGTCCCATTGAGGGTGGTGTGGCTTCTGTTCCTATTAGTCTTGGTAAAGTAGGTGTGGCCTTTGTGACAGTCAATTCTAGTTAAGGATGTGTGGCCTCTGTACCTGTCAGTCCAGGTGAAAAAGGTGTGGTCTCTATGCCAGTCAGTCCCATTGTGGGAGGTGTGGCTGCTGTTCAGGTCAGTCCCAGTAGAGGCTGTGCCCACTTTGTGCTAGTCAGTCCCATTAAAGGAAGTTTGGCCTCTGTAAGTGTTGGTTCCATTGAGGGAGGCGACGCCTCTGTGCCTGTCAATCTCATTTAGGGAGGTGTGGGTTCTAGCTTGGTTCCAGAGAAGTAGGCATGGCCTCTGTTCCTGTTGGTCCCAGTAATGTAGGTGTGGCTTTCTGGAAGTCCCAGTGAGGGAGGCCGTGCCGCCGTGCCTCTGTCTTGGTTCCAGAGAAGTAGGCCTCTGTTCCTTTCAGTCCCGGTGAGGGAGGCCATGCCTCTATTTCTGTTCCAGAGAAGTAGGCATGGCCTTTGTTCCTTTTGGTTCCAGAGAAGTAGGCGTGGCCTCTGTTCCTGTCAGTCCCGGTGAGGGAGGCCGTGCCTCTAGCTCGGTTCCAGAGGAGTAGGCGTGGCCTCTGTTCCTGTCAGTCCCGGTGAGGGAGGCCGTGCCTCTCTCTCTGTTCCAGAGGAATAGGTGTGGCCTCTGTTCCTGTCAGTCCCAGTGAAGTGGCCTCTTTAACTGAGAGTCTCAGTGAGAGAGGCGTGGCCTCTGTACTGGTCAGTCCCAGTAAAGTTGCCATTGCCTCTGTACCCATAACTCCTCCTATGAAATAGGGTGTGGCCTTGGGATATGTCTGTTGCAGTGCAGAAGGTGTGGCCTGTGCATTAGTTCTTAATGACACATGATTGTTTAAATACAGAATAATAGTATTTGAACCATTAAATGCATCTTTCATACATTGGCTCACTGATTTAAGTATTGATACGGTGTTTACACTGTTTTACCTTGGAATTATAATTTGGCATAATGGCATGTATTCTTTTCTTTTTTTGTTTCATTTGCTTGTGTTTTGTTTTTCTCAGCAGATCACATTACATATACAACCAGTGGACTGAATTTCAGCATCATTGTGTGTGTGTGTGTGGTGTGTGTGTGTGTAGGCTGTGACTGACAGAGAACTGCTCACTGACCTCATGTTGGAGTTTCTCCTTGGCCTGTAGTCCATGCAAATACTCAGAGGGATGTCATCTTCCTCAGTCAGAGTGGCTGAGTGCTAGTGATGCAGGGAGAAAGGCAGGAGGGAATAAGGGGTCCATCATTTTAGCGGGAGACAACACTGATGTATGTGGTCTGGATTTCTTCACAAAGAGGCTTTGCTGGACGGACGGACACACACACACACACACACACACACACACACACCTGCCCGAAAGGTCACTACCATGAAATAAATGTATTTGCCATGTCACCTGATCTATTACCCCATCTTACCTCTTTCTCTCCACCTCTCTTTTCTATGCTCCAGGCCATCACCCCTTCCTCCATCATCCAGCACTCACACTCTCTCGCTCTCTTTTTCTCACATTGCTATACTGTTATGCTACACCAATTTTATTTTTAAATTTTCATTTATGACTTTCTGTAATTCATCTCTCTCTTTGTTTAAAATAAACAGTCTTCCCATTTCAGGGAATTGGAGCTAATTGGCAACATGAGGAAGGCCCCCTCATAAGAGGAAGCCATGGCCTAATGGTTAGAGAAGCAGCTTTGGGACCAATAGGTTGCTGGTTTGATTCCCTGGACCAGCAGGACTGGCTGAAATGCCCTTGAGCAAGGCACCTAACCCCTACCTGCTCCGGCAAGAGTGGTGGCGTACCTTGTATGTCTGATTAGCCAAAGAAAAGCTGATGGGATCATTAGTTTGGGTGGTGCCCGACCAAAACGGGGGGAACAAAACTAACCATACCATAACATGAGGTTATGGAGATCTTAGTTTTTTATGAAATTGACACATGTGCCTGACACATGAATTTTGGATGAGATCAGGTTATAAACAAACAGCTCTGTTAGTTTTTAGTCAGCTGGGTGTGATGTGCATCAGTTTATTCCCAAAGACATGAACAAAAATGTAGGTTTTATTCGACATGTGAAATGTTCATGTAATGTTGAAATATTTGCAACAATCTGATCCATGCCTCCTGCCCTGGCACTGACGGATAAAAAGACCACGCCTCCTGCCCTGGCACTGACTGATACAGAGGCCACGCCTCCTCCATCGGCACTGATTGATGCAGAGGCCACGCCTCCTCCATCGGTACTGATTGATACAGAGGCCATGCCTCCTCAATAGGCACTGATGGATACAGAGGCCACGCCTTTTGCCCTGGCACTGATGGATACAGAGGCCACGCCTCCTGCCCTGGCACTGACCAATACAGAGGCCACGTCTCCTCAATAGGCACTGACGGATACAGAGGCCACGTCTCCTCAATAGGCACTGACGGATACAGAGGCCACGTCTCCTCAATAGGCACTGACGGATACAGAGGCCACGTCTCCTCAATAGGCACTGACGGATACAGAGGCCACGTCTCCTCAATAGGCACTGACGGATACAGAGGCCACGTCTCCTCAATAGGCACTGACGGATACAGAGGCCACGTCTCCTCAATAGGCACTGACGGATACAGAGGCCACGTCTCCTCAATAGGCACTGACGGATACAGAGGCCACGTCTCCTCAATAGGCACTGACGGATACAGAGGCCACGTCTCCTCAATAGGCACTGACGGATACAGAGGCCACGTCTCCTCAATAGGCACTGACGGATACAGAGGCCACGTCTCCTCAATAGGCACTGACGGATACAGAGGCCACGTCTCCTCAATAGGCACTGACGGATACAGAGGCCACGTCTCCTCAATAGGCACTGACGGATACAGAGGCCACGTCTCCTCAATAGGCACTGACGGATACAGAGGCCACGTCTCCTCAATAGGCACTGACGGATACAGAGGCCACGTCTCCTCAATAGGCACTGACGGATACAGAGGCCACGTCTCCTCAATAGGCACTGACGGATACAGAGGCCACGTCTCCTCAATAGGCACTGACGGATACAGAGGCCACGTCTCCTCAATAGGCACTGACGGATACAGAGGCCACGTCTCCTCAATAGGCACTGACGGATACAGAGGCCACGTCTCCTCAATAGGCACTGACGGATACAGAGGCCACGTCTCCTCAATAGGCACTGACGGATACAGAGGCCACGTCTCCTCAATAGGCACTGACGGATACAGAGGCCACGTCTCCTCAATAGGCACTGACGGATACAGAGGCCACGCCTCCTCAATAGGCACTGACGGATACAGAGGCCACGCCTCCTCCAGCGGCACTGACGGATACAGAGGCCACGCCTCCTCCAGCGGCACTGACGGATACAGAGGCCACGCCTCCTCCCTCACTGTGCTGAGTGACCAAAATAATGAATGGTAAGAGAACCTGCTAAACAGATTTCTCTCTCTCTCGTGTCATAGCTGTGTGAAAGAATAGCCTAGCATAATCTTCTTGGGATTAGTTACAGTTTACCAAAAGTACATAAAAAGCCTGTAGGGCTCTGGGATGAGGTTTTATGGCCACATAAGCCTGATATTAGCCTGTGATAGAAAGAGGAATGTCTGAAGCTGCTCTACAGGATGAAAACCTCCCAGCAGGAATTTGTCTAGAGCTCAGAGAATCATCTTAACTGCTTGGAAGCCAACTGCAGGAAGGGAGTCTGACCTTGTAGCAGAAATGTGATTGAATAAAAACCCTGATCATCTTCAGGAAGCGAAATGCAATTCATCGGTGTTTGTCTAGTGCAGGGGTCACCAAACTTTTTTTCTCTGGGGGCCACATTGTCGTTCCTGACTGTGATGGGGGGCCGGGGTCGGGTCAGCTATATAACATAGAATTGTATGACCCAGACAAATATGACCACCAGCAGGCCTCATTGTGTAGTAGAGATTACTAGCCTGCCACAGCCATCCCCACTACTATATCCACACTACTATATCCCCACTACTATATCAACACTTGATTCCTGGCACATATTTGTTTATCTTTACTAGTGGTTTGCAAAAGTAGTAATCGAGTCTTCACACTGTTTTAATTTGAAATACCACAGATATTCCATTTATTTATTTTCTAATAAAAATATCATCAAAGCTGTCAAGGTAAGAAACATCTGCCTAGTTGAGGTGATTGACACTGGCAAAGGTGAATGGAAAATTATAAATTGTAGGTAGGCCTGTTGATATTATTAATAATATTAATAATAATTGTGTGCAGCACTTAATAAAGGTCAAATAAATAGGCCTATAAAATAAATACATTTTTTAAAAAACAGTGAAATTATAATAATATGAGCAATAGATCAATAAATCACAGCAGTTGTGCTGCGTCCTGCACGTCATTGCTCTCATCCATGGCCAAAGCAAAAAACTCGAATTCTGACGCTCTCTCATTCAGCTGGTCATACACGTTGTCCCCCAAATCTTCGGTTCGCCTGGTCATAGTAGGAGCGGAGAGACTCACCGCGTTGAGCGCATCCTTCTTGTCGGGACACACCGCCTCAGCCACAGCAAGCATGCATACTTTAACAAAGTCCCCATCAGTAAACGGCTTTCCATGGGTAGCTAGTAGGTGAGCTACCTTATAGCTAGCTCGGACAGCAGCCTGGTTGATCTGGGTTTGGCGAAGGAATACATTCTGTTGTGCAGCCAGTCCGCATTTCATCCTCCGAATCCTGTCTTCTCTTGTTTGCCCTCGCAAACTAGCATACTCTTTGTGGCGGGTTTCGTAGTGACGACGCAGATTATATTCTTTGAAAACCGACACACTTTCTTTACATACAAGACAAACTGCACGGTCCTTACACTGAACGAAAAAATAATCGGTGGTCCACTGTTCTTTAAAAACTCTGCACTCTCTGTCAGCTTTTCACTGACTGCTAGCCATTTTGCTGTCCTGAACACTGACAGTTCTCTGCGCATGCGCTGCCTGTCACTGCTTGATCGCGAGCATATGACGAAAATTTGGAAAATATGAATAGTTCATTTTATAACTAAATATCAATTTTAATTGATAAAATCAACAAAATACAAGATGCAGACGTTATTATTTGCCAAAAAGCAATTTAAAAAAAATAGGCCATGTCCACTTTTGGGGATTGCCTCATAGGGCCAGTTCAAGTGGTAGGGGGCTGGGGGGCCGGTCAAAGGGGGGTGGAGGGCCGGAGTCGGCCCGCGGGCCGTAGTTTGATGACCCCTGGTCTAGTGACTGACTTCACCATGTCACGTGCAAGGCGGCACTTTTATTCATATTAGTATCATTATTTGTATCATCCTTCAAATCTGTTAACAGAGCAACAATAAAGGCTGGTGCTGCTGTAATGGAAGTGATCACAGGAACCTAGTTGTCTTGTAGATGTTGTTGAACAACATTTAACTCTAATAAAAAATGTTCTCTCCCCCCCCCCCCCCCCCCCAATGCTTTTTTTTTAGGAAAATAATCAACCTCTGGGTGATAACAGTAGCCAGGGCCGCTGACAGCTTTGGCTGGGCCCAGGACAAAATGCTCTGAATGGGCCCCCCCCAACAACCCACACACACACCCCCACCTCTCTTATCCCAGTCTCTACTCACTCCAACCCTTAAATGACAGGTATTCAAAAAGGTATTTCTAAACTCGTGGATAGTCTACTATAATCACGCGATTGGGGTGCTCTTGAAGGAGCAGCGATGGACGGGGGATTTCGGGCAGGGCTGGGGGCGAACATAGTATACTGTGCGTGCGTACTGTCCAGTGTGAAAAGCAGAGAACAACACACCGCTCGAGAAACGGCGGGATATGATTGCGGGCTAATGTGAATATTCTTAGCTTCAATCAGATATATGAAACACAATGTTATTAAGCCGTTGTGGTTATGAAATGATTCAATGCCCTGTGCGTTTGATATGGTGTTCAGTGTGACTTGCTCTCCCCTCGTTTGTAACATGAATTGCGTGCCGCGCGTGCCTTGGTTGGGGTTACTTTACGGGGCTGGAAAAAGTTGGCTGTGTCTTACCTGGCTCAGCTGCCCCACTGCCTTTGCTAGTACCTGCTGCATCATCCGAATCTTTTTTAAAATATTTATGCAGTGAGCCCCTGAGTCTCTTGGTTTCTTCCTCTCTTTTTCTCTTCTCTTTTCTGTGCTCCTGACTTGTGCATGTTGGCAAATGGCACGCACGCTGATTGTCGAAGCGCTATGATCGAACGATGTCATTTTTTTTCCCCCTTAATCAAAGAGTCAGACCAAACCATTTTTGCATTAGGGGTGGTAGGGGGTTCTTGACGCCTTTTTCAAAGACAATAAAGGCAAAAGATCTAGAAATCATTTATTGAATGCAAATATAGCACATTTCTCCCCCAAATCAACACATTTTGAAATGAAATAAAATAATTTAATCGCAACTTCATGAGAGCCCAGTTCTGGGCCCCCCCCATTCCTGGGCCCAGGACAACATACCCGTTTGTCCCCCCCTGTCGGTGGGCCTAACGGTAGCTCTGCTTGATCTCTGGTTCCATCACTGTCTTTCCTTATTTTTTGATAACATCGTCACACCCTGTTGTGTTTTATTGCTTACAGTTACTCGAGTGGAATTTTTGGTCATAGCTAATTGGCTAGCATTAGCAAACATGAGAGGAAGTGACCAGATTTCTGAGAAGATTTTTAAGCCATAAAATGTTGGAGTAGTTAAAATTTTTAAGGACATTTGGGGGGGGGGAAGCATGTTAGCTAACAGTGCATATTCTTTGCGCCAGCATGGATGTAGATGTGTAGTTTGAAACTTCAGATGCCTTTACAGCTTTCAGGTAGGAGGTTGCTTGGTTTCCTAATATAATTTGTCAGGGTATAACAGCGTTTAGCCATATTATTTAGGATAACTAACAGTTCTGGTTAAAGCTATTAGAATAGTTTCCTCATCCAGATCTAAATAATTTTCACAGTCAGCTAGAAACGTTGATAAACTGTCAGAACAACAAAGAACAGCAACATTTTTTTTTTCCCCGAGTGGAGATTTGGCTGAATTATAGTAGTAATCAAATTAACGACTTTTGTCACTTGGTGTTTTCTCTCAAGTAAAAATGAATCTCTGAATTTCTCCTCTGGGTGCAGGAAGTGTTTCATTTTCTTCAAACGCAGCCATTATTGATTTGATTCTTGTTTTGTCATCCTTGCATTGCAGTTTTTGAAATGAAATCAATGACTGGATGTCTGGGGGCGGATGGCCATCCGAATTATTTCCTGTAATTAGAATGTCAGGGCAGGAAAGAGTTAATGTTGCAGTAAGGGGTAAAAAATGTCTATGGGGAAATTTTATTTGAGTGCCAGTGACGGTGTGTTTGGAAAAAGTAGAGAAATTTAAAAATCAAAGCTGGCAGAAACATTTATACTTGTGTTAAAAGTTAGAAATATTCCCCAAACATAGACTAATTAAATATATCTCGTGCAAACTGAAAACAGCTTTAGTGATGCCAGTGGGCCATTACTGTATATACACTGTTTAATCCAAAATACTACAGATAATGATTATCATAATCATAATTTCAGACTGAATCCATTGTGCTGTTGGAGTATGGATCCAAAACAAGAAGAAGAAAATAGTCTGAATGGACGTTTCAGATGATGGAATATAATGGAAGCCAGGTTCAGGTGTATTTCTTAACATTTAACAGTAATTTTACATGAATGTTAAAGCAAGATGGCCTTTCGAGTTCATAAAATCGGTGAAATTTAGTTCCCTCTGAAATTTGGTCATTGTGATGTATATTTATTTCTTTAATATCTCTCAAAATATCAGGCCATTCTGTGGCTGGGAAGTTATTTAATTTGAGGGGATTCCCAGCAAATAATGTGCATGAAATTGCTTGCTTTGCACAGTCAAGCAGACAGAGGAAGTCCGTGTGCGCATGAGCAGGTTTACCACCTTCTTTTGGGTTTTACGGCAGCTGGCATCCACAGTGTTGGATTACTGCTATCTACAGGTTTACCTTTGACCATGCACTGACAGTTGCATCATTCTGTCGCTAAACGAACAGCTGATCACACCGAGGTGCTCACTGAGCGCCGATATTTATTAGCTTGCCCCTGCGTTTCCTTTCCTTCGCAACATAACATCTTTTCTTCTCGCTTTCCGTTACTGTAGTCAGTCTTTCATGTTTCATTTGCACAATCACATCCTCCATTTTTCTCTCCTGTTTCAAATTTGTATCCCATAATACCTTGCGTGAACAGAGAAAGTCCACCACGTGATGCGTGACGTAGTATCTTGCTTTGCATCATGGTGAAGCAAGGAAAAATTGTGGAAAATTTAGGGCCACATGGCCCTAAATTCATTAATTGTTCTATTTAAAAAATAATAATAAAATTGGAATTTAGTAGCTTTTGGTCCACTAAACAAAAATAATTGGGTGTCAGGGAAAATTATTTTTATGACCTACACTTGAAAAATCTGAAAGGCGGACTAGCTTTAAACTTTTAGGAATAGTCACAATTTGCTCAGCTTTGTTTGTTTAAAACATTATGGTTATTTTTCAATTCTCAGAATCTGATAATATTGGTCCCATTTTCTCTCCAATTTGATCAGTTCAGTTCCTGTTCACTGGCTGTCACATGATTCTTCCAGTTATGGAGGGGAGTGAAGCCAAGCATGTGCTGGAGATGCTCTTAAAAGGAGCATCTCCAATCTTCAGGTGAAAATGAGTATCGACTGCAGGATCTGTGAGGGGAGAAAAGCGGTTGTTCTGTTTTGTGAGATAAGTGCCAATTGGAAGTGTTGTGACTGATGGAACCCATATACTGTATACGGCAGTTCTACACTGTCATGTAGCCTACCACATATACACAAAATTGTAGTATTTACATTATACTGCATTAAGTGTCAGTTCTTCGATTTGATTGACATCAACTAATCTATGAGTGAAATTGCTGTAAAGTATTTTCTAAGTATTGTCCTATCCATCTGTGGCAGTCCATGTTTTAAAGTACAGTATTCACCACAAAGTTAAAAACATGGGTGGAAATAAACACATTGCGCACACTTATTTATTTTCATTTATTTATATTTTTTAAACCCCCATTGTCCTATCAACATTCGATCTTAACAGAAAAAAATCTAAATTAAAAAAAAAAAATGCTCTGCTGTACCACAAGAATGACTGACTGTCGTAAACATCAGGAGAATGATGGGTGATGTTGGAGAACTGATACCATCGACTCAGTGATGCATGTGATGCGTGATACAAGCTAAAGCTAAAATCCTCTCATGCTTCCTGGCTGCAGTGCATTCTAGGAACTGTAGGAGAAAATCTACGCGCCTCCTCAGCTATCAGCTCATGTACGACTCGATTTCATGGAATAACTGTTAAATATACTTTATTAAACAGCTTAGACATAAAAGGACATGGATAAACATACCTGTGTGATTTATACATTCATCTCTATTTGCACTCAGGAAGCACAACAATGAATGATGTGCTTCCTGGCTGCAGTGCATTCTGGGAAATGCAGTGTCTCTCTAAGTACTTTTTTTTAATATAAATATTGTGTGATCAAGGAGACAGACTGCATTTCCTGTAACGCTCAGCCGTGGCGACTGTGGTGTCATAATGATTCACCTCACAATGTGAAGTGATCTGGTTACTTGGTATAAGAACAGTTTCCAAGTTTTTTTTCTTGGAAAGTTATGGCTTTATAATCTCAGAGAATATCTTGTACATTTTTTCTTTCATAAATGTTTGACTTTTTCAGAAATTCAGAGGATTTTTTTTTCTTGGAATATTATCCCCTCTGGGCGGCACGGTGGTGTAGTGGTGAGCACGGTCGCCTCACAGCACGAAGGTTCTGGGTTTGAGCTCAACGGCCAATGAGGGCCGTTCTGTGTGGAGTTTGCATGTTCTCCCCGTGTCCGCGTGGGTTTCCTCCGGGTGCTCCGGTTTCCCTCACAGTCCAAAGACATGCAGGTTAGGTTAATTGGTGACTCTAAATTGACTGTAGGTGTGAATGTGAGTGTGAATGGTTGTTTGTCTCTGCATGTCAGCCCTGTAATGATCTGGTGACTTGTCCAGGGTGTACCTTGCCTCTCGCCCATAGTCAGCTGGGATAGGCTCCAGCTTGCCTGCGGCCCTACACAGGATAAGCGGCTACAGATGATGGATGGGTGGATGGATATTAACCCCAACCCCCAGGTCTGTATTTCTTTTTTTAAGCTCCACTGGCCCTAAAACACCATCGTATAAATAAATCAAAACAATCAATTATTTTGGGCCATAATAGCGGAGCTCCCACGGAGCATCATACCTAAGAAAAAATGGTAAACCCATCAAGTTGATTTTTTTTTTTTTTTTGTGGTGTACGTGTACCACCACTCATACACACCGCCGAGTGGTCAGTGTTAGTAATTACCAGTCGTACACACCGCCTAGTGGCCAGTGCTAGCCAGTAAAGAAATAAAACAAAAGAGACTGGCTATGATATAAGAAAATTCTACAATCCAGAAACAGATGGGAGCTCCGCTTTTAGGCAGTGCCTAAATCTATATATTAACTTTTTTGAAATTAGGAGCTGAAGTGTTAGGGTGTATACACAGGCTGTGTATAAGCTAGCTAACCAATTCGTAGGTAGACAAACTTGGACCTATAGCCTCTTCTGTCGGCATGTTGTGGATTTTATGAATTAAGAGTCATGCTGTGTGCAAACTCTTATACCATCCGTCCATCATCCATAACCGATTATCCTGTGCAGGGTCGCAGGCAAGCTGGAGCCTATCCTAGCTGACTATGGGCGAGAGGCAGGGTACACCCTGGACAAGTCGCCAGGTCATCACAGGGCTGACACATAGACACACAACCATTCGCACTCTCATTCACACCTACTGTCAATTCAGAGCCACCAATTAACCTAACCTGCATGTCTTTGGGCTGTGGGGGAAACCGGAGCACCCGGAGGAAACCCACGCAGACACGGAGAGAACATGCAAACTCCACACAGAAAGGCCCCAGTCAGCCACTGGGCTTGAACCCAGGACCTTCTTGCTGTGAGCCAACAGTGCTAACGACTACACCACCATGCCGTCCTTTGTTATACCAACATAAAATATTTCAGGGAATACCATGAACATGTAGAATCCATCCTGAGTTGGAGGGAAAAATGATGTTGCACTGTTCTTGCTTAACGGAAGAAACTTGAGTATGTGGTGTTCAGTGAAATGACATTGCAGGCATTTATCAGACGCTCTTATCTAGTGCAATGTACAAGGAGTGCTGAACTTCTAGACAAGAAATTTCTAGTGCCAACTGAACAAGTGACAGAATAACACTTGGTGTAATATTCTGTTGAAGTATCACTCAGCAGCCAAGGAAAACAAGCCAACCATACAAATGAGCTGACAAAGTACAACTAAATAGAGAAAAATAAAACCCCAATGGTTCACACTGAGTCACCATGACCAGGGTAGACCAGTACACAGCCTGGGTCGGTCAAGACAGTGGGCAGGGAAGCAGGGCAGGGGTGTGTCTACAGTCTGTGCCTGAAGGTGGTCAGGGAGTTGGCAGTTCTGACCTCAATGGGAAGGTCGTTCCACCAACGGGGAGCCAGAACCGACAGCAGCCTTGAGTGGACTGGGCAGGAGCAGAGAGGAGGAGGGGCCAGGCAACCAGTAGTAGCGGAGCATAGGGGGTCTGGCTGGCGTGTTAGGGTCGGATCAGACTCTGGAGGTATGTAAAACATTTTCTCCCTGATGTCTTTTTGCTGAAAACCCGGCTTTTGCTCAATTGGTTTAATTTATATTTATATCTTGGCAAAATTCTGTGTAAATATTTTTGTAGGCCAAGCTGAACAAAATTCTTAATTCTTGCCAGATTCACAAAAGTTTCAGCCAAACTGATTTTCTTTGGACTCGCATGCATTTGTTGATGAACACCAATCAATAATAAATGACCCAACAAAATTACATCAAAACTGTGAAAGAGTGCCTGCTAAGAGTGGTGTGTGCTAAATCTTCCAGTAATGCAGCTCAGCCACTGCAGTGCATTTGCTACCATAAGCATAGACTAACGCTTCCACAGCAGCTTTTTTTTTTAAATGGTCTTGAATTGGATTTAATGGGATTGCTTTCTTTCAAGTCGTTAATATGAAATGACTGAGTTTAATGAGGTGTTACTAAATCTGTGTGTCCAGTTGTAATAAGCTTTACAGTTCTGTGCAAAAGACTTAGGCACATGTAAAGAAATGCTGTGGATCAAAAATGACTTAATGAAATGTTTCAATATTTAAAAAAAATACTATAAGCAGTAAGCCATAATAAATGAAACAAAGTCAATATTTGGTGTGAGACGACTCTTTGTTTAAAAAAAAAATAGTAGTCTGAGGTACAGTGAGTGCAGTTTTATGCGGAAATGAGCTGTAGGTTTTACTGAGTGTCTTACAGAACCAGCCACAGTTCTTCTGGACACTTTGACTGTCCCACTCGCTTCTTCATTTTGCACCAAAACCCAGCAGCCTTCATTGTTTTCTTTTTTAATCTGAAAAGTGCTCGCTTATGTAAAATGCTGCTCAGATATAAACTTTTTTTCTGTAACATTTAATTTTGTCCTGGAAAAAAAAAAGAACGTTTAGATTCTAAAATGTTTTTGTCCTGACTCAATAATGTAGAAATCATAAAATAGAAATCTATAACAAAGTTTGTATAAAAAAATAGGGTGTCTAAGACTTTTGCACAATACTGTAAATTTATGTGACAACATTGCTGTTAATGTATTTTACAGTTAATTTAGGCCAAATATACAG
Source organism: Neoarius graeffei (assembly GCF_027579695.1). NCBI lineage: Eukaryota > Metazoa > Chordata > Actinopteri > Siluriformes > Ariidae > Neoarius > Neoarius graeffei. Next base: position 47,428,085 of record NC_083588.1, on the reverse strand, counting down.
GGTGTTTCCAAAAATTTGATGATATTTGAGATGTAAATATCCCAGAAACTACATAGTCTAGGCAAATGAAACTGAACAGGCTTAATGTTGAGCAATATAAGATTTACTCCTCAAAATCTGAATGAGA